>NC_136852.1:29184838-29222338 GCF_951799975.1 Gobius niger | reverse complement strand
CAGAAAGGATTTATTAAGGTTAACAAGTAACTTAGTACTGCTTTAAAGACCGGCCTATGAACCTTCTTTTGGGCACCTGAGCTTTTTACGCTTTACCATTTAAAACAATGTCTCCACAAGACAGTAATAAGACAGTAGCCCTGGAACACCGGGGCCAGGTCTGGTGAGGAGTTTGCCTGGAGCTCCCCCCGCAGGTTGCAGTGGGAAAGTCTTCTTTAAAAAAAAAAAAAACACTTTCACTTTGACCCAACAGCGTGTATAGTAACTCTGTGGCGCCGCAGTGAACAGATTTAGCTGGAATATGGGCTTTCAGCGCGTTGAGGACAGGTTTGTGTTTTTCTCATGGCACAATATAACACGGGCGGTACAGACCCGTAGCAGAAGAGGAAGAGGAAGAGGATTACTCCAAACTGTGAGTATGAAGTGAAACCCTTTCCAACATTACGACGCGGTTTAAAGCTCCAAAATGTCCTTCCTTTTAGATGTTACTTACGATGTGCACAGTATTCGCCCGTCCACCCGCGGAGGCACTGGCGGACGCCCTCTTCGTCGCAGGCGTAGTGGCCGAAGGTGTCGTTCCTCGGCCGGCAGTAGGCGGCGCAGGCGGCGCCGTGGTAGAACTCGCTGCACATCACGTGGTAGGAGAAGCGCAGCTCGCTTTTGTCCCCGTAGTGGACGTCCTGGGCCCACTCCTGCCCCACGCGGAGGGTGCGACGAGTGGCCAGGCGCGTGATCAGATTGTTCTGGTTTTCTGCAAGGAGAAATACAATGAGTCAATAAATACAGAGATTAAATAAACACTGTTAACATCATGAAAGTCAAGATTCAAGTCGAGTTAAGTTAAGAAAAAGAGCTTGGTGTAAAAGTTTGATTCTGATTGGAGAAGATTTTGACTAAATTTGAGTACATTCTGACTAGGCACTTGCTCAAGGAAAAAGTAGTTTTGTTTGATTTTTTGCTTTTTACCAACGCAAAGTGTCATCATCACAACAGCTTACATAGATCAGACTCAAAAAGACTACGTTTAATATGTTACTAAGGAAATGGCAAACACAGGGACTCTAATTCAATTACTCAAGGTCAAAGGTATTGAAAGTGAAAATACTGCGAGTACGAAGTACTGAGTAACTGGGCATAAAAGTCTTGACAATGAATCCTTTGTCGCTGACATGTTTTGCTCAGCTGAGAGCACTGACACTCACATATGACCGCTTAGTAGAAGTAAAAAGTGCTGTGATTTGTTCTAGAGCTCGACTGAGAGCCTTCACAGACCAGCACAGTGTGATGAAGCTCCTCTAAGAAAGACCGTGACTTCAAAAGTCACTCAAGTGCGTGAGTAAAGGTAACTGACACCGCCCGCTTCTGCACTGTAGCCACAGCTGCCCTGGGGTAGACTGACTGAATGCACCATCAACTGAGGCGAGCCGGGTGAAGAACACAACAACAGGAGGAAAGAAAGTTTGGAAAGCACTGCTCTAACCACTGAGCCACTGCTGCCATTATACAAATAATACTAATACTTTAAAGGGAATCCAGTTTTTTCCACAGTATACAGTTTACTCAAATCGATTCCTTTTTATGTTAAGCATTTTGAACTATTTCAATTCATGATTTTTTTTTATTAACTAAACTAAAAACTAAAAAGTTTTCTTTCATTTGATGTTTTCATAGAAGGTATTTTAAGCAGAAAGTGAATAATAGATAGAGCCAGGTTTGTGTTGCTGACATTCTTGATGCAAATATTTGCTCAAAGGAATTTTGGATGCCTTCTTTAGTTTTGATCAAAAAACAAAAAAAGCTATTACTGAAAAAATGCAGAAATGTAAAAGATGAAATATTGCCTTGTTTTTCTGAGCTCAGCTCAGGCTAGGATTTAAGATAAGATAAGTCTTTATTGATCTCACAATGGAGAAATTCATTCAGCTCTCAAGAAATGATTGAATCATTGAATCATCCCTCTAAAAAACCTTCAAAATCTCGTTAAGTAAGTCCCCAAAGCAATTTGGTCTGGCCCTTTATCCATAATTAATATCATTATTTTGGCCGAGTTGCGAGGCGCCATAACCAGGCCCCGTGGGCTCAAATTTTCTGTTTCAATTCTTTCTTTATTTCATTCAAAAGTGGCATTAAAATACAAGAGAACTGCTAAGTCAATGCAGTTAGGATGAAAAGGATCAAAGAGAAGCACGATCTTATGATACCTGCCCCTTTGTTAACTTTACAATCACTCTACTTCAGCTCTGTTATTTTGTCTGTCCAGCCTCAGATATAATTTAGTGCATTTAAGTTGAAGTTATCGATGGTGCGGCCCTCTGACTCAGGTCAGGTTACTCCTGTGACCCCTTGTAAAAAATAATTGCTCACTCCTGCTGTAGGTGCTCCTTTAAGTGCAGAGATGTGGGAGGGAAAAAAGTATTTTGAGAAAATGGCCCCTGAAGTTACAATGTCCCATACAAACCTCTTTGAGAGACACATGTGACCACTTATCTGTCTCCAAGTGAAACATTTCAGATTTTGAACAAAGCGAGTTATGCCTGCAGTTTCTTAAATGGATGTATCACGTTGTGTTTTATTCATTCTTCTTTACCTGTGGTTTCGGATTGGGCAGACTCGGCCTTCCATGCTTCGATGATGAGTGAGAAGTTGCCCTGCAGAGACAGTACGAGGGGGTCAGTCACGGATTGCATGACAATGTCATGCAAAACAGCTGCAATTCAGGGGGTTCGTAAAAGCGGGGGGAGTGGGCCTCGCCGAGGTGCGAGCTTTTGGACTTACGGGCCATTTGAAGTGGAAGGGAATGATGATGAGGGCATTTCCCGAGACCGAGTGGATGCTGTGGATGTCGGTGAGCTTGGTGCCGTAGGTGCACGGCGGCTCCGGGTTGATCACGTCCTGCGCGTGTTTGAGGCAAATGCGGAAGAAGACTTGGCAGTCGGAAGAGGAGCAAATGTCCCGCGTACTGCTGAAGGAGTCGATTCGCATCTCGAAAACGCCAGAGTTGAAAACCTGCGTGCAGCGAAGGGAGAGAGTGTTACAAGCTACAAGTCCATTCAATAACGGTCTTGGATATAGTTCATTGCAAATTTAAAAACAGCGCTTTGCATTATATTTACACCAATATCGTAAGCAGGTCATCTTTCATCACAAACTGACAAAGAAAAGTGCAAAAGCAGCACCAAAACACGGCTAAAATGGAACCAAAGCAGGAAAATCATCACTCAAATCTACTTCTGCACATTTCCAAGTGTAAACAATAGACTTGAGTGATTTAGTGATATACTGTGGCAGCTAATATCGCCATAACCATCATTTAATGAGGTATCAGGCAGCTTTAGTGAGGAATCACTGGTGAAACTGTCTGAAATAAGGCTGCACGAGACTGAAAACAACCTGTGACATGCGGTGCGGGGGTGCAATATCGCGATCACAATATCAGTGCGATATTTTTACTAAAACCGTTTCAATATATTCAATAAATCAACAGCAAACTGGGTCAAAACAGCTTTACCAACACCAAATCTGGAGCAAAACAACAAAAACAAACTGTTTTTCAGATATTTGAATCTGTAAAGCACTTTGTGTTACAACCTTGTATGAAAAGCGCTTTATAAATAAAGTTTTGATTGATTGATTATTGATTGATTGATTGATCGAAAAACAAAACTAAAACTGAACTTCTACACATTCATAAGTTCCGTTCTGTTTTGGTTTTAGGCTGGGTTTGTCAAACATGAGTCGATCTCAGTCAGGAGGACGACATGAGAGATGTTTGTGATATATTGTGGCTTCTTGTGATATAATGAAGGTTCAGAAGATGACTCAAGAACCTTAACGGAAGATGGAAAACCCCTGTACGACTCAGAGCCTACACAAACTTGCGATACAGATATTGCAATACGATATATATAAATTGTATTGTTTTATATAAAAAAAAAGAAGAAGAAGAGGAAACTAGGAAGTTTTAGCACATTATTATATATTTCAAGGGAGATTGGGCATTTAAGCAAAAAATATAACCTTGCTTTTGTAACATTCTATTGGTAATTCTCAAATGAATCGCCAACAGTCGAATAGAGGGTACTTTATTGGTTTCGCGGTTTAAATTGTTGTCTTTGTAAAGTTTTACACTGTTCTTACAAAAAGGGTTGAACAGAATAAACTCCCCTTGATGGTCTTACACATGACTCTGATGTTATTGCTTTGCCCAGGAAGAGAAAGCTCAGTGTTGTGCAAATGCATGACATGAACCAGACTTTTCACCCCGAGTGCCAGAATGGAAAGATAAGACAGTGTTTATCTTACGCGCTCTAATACTAGCCACTCTAAGTGTCTCTAAATGTGGCCACTAGAGGGAGCGCTTTCCCCGTTCTACAAAAAAACACAAACAAAAAAAACACAAGCCAACCCAAAACAATCTGTGCTCCCTTGAAACCTCAGATCGGGACATCTGGGCACTGCTGAGCGCAAGATCTGAACGGTTGCAGAGAGCGAATATTAAATAAGTAGAGGGGTGACAAAAAAAAGTGCTTTCAATTTCCCGTAGCTCATTTTCCAATATTTTATATCACTGAACTTAAAACTTAAAATTAAGCATCATTTTCGGAATTTCCTGAATCACTTTAGAACAACGTTTAAAAAAAAAAGTTTTAGCATCGCACAGCCGAGCCTTAACTTTACAAACGCAAGCCCTTGTTGGTCCACGTTTGCATGAAAATCAATCTAGTTTCAGTCACTCACCGACTGCGCGCTAAGAAGCACCGCGACACACGGCAGAAAGAGCCGCGCCATGGTGTCCCTCTCCGACAGGTTCCCCCCCTCCCCAAAACAAAAGAGGTTCCGTATCCAATTTACGCACGCAAGATCCACAGTCGGGCACAGTTGAGTCCTTTCGGTCGGAGCGGTGCGCGCGGAGTGGTGCAGTCTACGATAGGGAAGACAAAAAAAAAAAAAAAAAAAAGTCAAGCAAACGTCTGGTCGCGGAGGGCGCCTGAAGTGTTCACGGGTTAGTCTCAACGGACTCTGAACCGCTGCCACTGGAGACGCAGGGCTTTATAGCAGGAGGAGGTGGGGGTGGGTGAGAGGGGGAGGAGAGGGCGAGGAGGCCACGCTCTTCTCTCTCCAAACGAAAGTCGTCCTCTCTCTCTCTCTCTCTCTCTCTCTCTCTCTCTCTCTCTCTCTCTCTCTCTCTCTCTCTCTCTCTCTCTCTCTCTCTCTCTCTCGCTTTCTCTCGCGCGCGCTCTCTCTGAATCTGTCTCTTATTAAAGCCACAGTGCGTAACTTTTTTACGCACAGGCCAATTAGAATTAAATACGAAACAGGTAACAATATGGTCTAGATCAGCAGTACTAAACAAAACAACCAAACACAATGGCATCGAACTTAAATGCATCACTGAATTTTGAAATAAAATGAACAAAGTCTAAAAAAGAAATGCAGAAAAATACGCAACATCGGCAGCTTAGTCTCCGTGGAGATGTTGCCGCTTTGGACTTCAGGTCGGCAGCTAAATATAAGGTTTTCAAAAGGCTTTATTTTGATTACCAACGGCCAAATATAGAAAAAAAATAGTTAAAATAAATATATAGTTGTCCACCACCACCCTATTCCTCACATAAAGCGCATGGCACGCTTTTACGCACCGGCGCTCAGGGAAATTGACATGCGTTGACTGACACATAACCACGATGACATGACCAAAATCTGCTTTGCAATAACTTAACAAAAGCGTGACATGACTGTGCCCAAAAACATTAGCTTTGTAGTAGAAATTCAGCGCAGTTCGCCGCGTAAGGTTGGCTATGCAGCTTTACGCACACGTCTCCAATCTTTCGCGTAACGACGTGGGCGTATATATGTTTCCGTGCCATCTTTTACGCGCGCTTCACGCACATCCATGTTCTGCAGTGTTCGTCACATTTGGAGTTTCTTCAGTTCCGTTCAGTTGTTTTGGGGGGAGAAGCAGCGAGTAAAACGGCTCACATGCCTTTATAAACTACTATTAAAACTCCTCACGCCCCATTCAGATACGCTTTTCTCACTTAAGGTCGAATAATAGCTGTTGGGGTATGCTTTTCGCGCGCTCTTTACGCACGCTTCAATTCTAATTTCTCGTGACACGTGCTGATGTTTTGATCAATATCTGAAGGCTTTGAACTGAGGTGACCATCTGCCACGGGCTCTGCTACTCACTGTTGCTCCGAGCTCTGCCCCATGCACAGATTCACCCGGATCATGTCCCTCTTTTTCCAAAGTTCGAGGTGAATTGCTATCGAAAAGCGAGATCTAGCTACATAATGCAAACAAGGTAGTCCTTAAAACGTACTTTATAATGTCCTTATACTTGTATTTTTGGAGCTTTGACAGACAAAGGAATTGTTTCATGACGCTCTTCGTCAAATATGCGTTTTAATCTTTCAACTCAACATAAAATTTCAAAAGGAAGCCCACTCTTTTGGACAGCCGTGCGTAAACGTTCAGATGGTTAAGGGGGGTGCGCGTGGGGATTTTGGGGTGGACCTTTTGGCTAAGAGTAAAGGGTGGTGGGGGTTGGGGGGGGTGTCAATAAAATGCTTTGGCACAGCGCCGTGGGGCCAATTCGACAAACTGCCAAGGCGTCACCACCCAAACGCTCACACCTCCAGCAGAAGGAGCAGCAGTAGCAGCAGCAGCAGCAGCACACGGGGACAGGGTGCTGGGAGCAGGGAGGGGAGGCCAGGGGGTGTGGGGGCTGCGGCAGGCGGCGAGGTGCGAACACCAGAGCCCCATTTGTCCAGAGGTGCAGCTTTCTCAAATTGACCTGACTTGGCCATGTTTAGAAGCATTTATTATTGACATGATTTATGGCAAAAACACCTCTAATAAAAAACAACTTTTGGTTTGTTTTTTTTGAAAGGGACAATGTATTTTTTTTCCTCATTTTGTTGTGAATGACTGGAAAATGGTGGCATTACTCACACATGATTTCTGTTGCTGTAAAATCTAGAAGGCAGGTTTGTGGGCCCAGTTACTAACCACATGGTTCAATAGGCCATTGTCACTTTGTTTGTTTGTAGAGTTATAAAGGCCCCAGCAATTTGTCTGAAGTTATTATCAAATCCTAAAATGTTTAGAGCAAACCCTTCAGTAGGCCTTTAATTACTCAAACGGCACTAAATCTGTGTGTGAAAGAGTTTGCTTTGAATGAGCTTTCACTGCCTGCTCTGCCCTTCCATGTGTTCTCACTTTTACAGCTGTTTATTAAAAAGACCAATCTGTGTCCCAGGGAGGTGAACATGTTCAAATCTAATATTGGTTTTACTGATAACATATAGGCTATAAAAAGCTGAGTGAGCTCCACACCTTGGTTGCCAGATCCTATGGCTAAAACCAGGTGTTGCGTATATACCTAAACTTGCACCCCATGCCAAATAAAGCATTCGTAACAGAAATAAAAAAACAACTATCCATCACAATAAAGACTTCCCAGACTCCAAACACTGGGTTTTAAGTGACTGCAGCACAAAGCCGGGTTGTGATTGGTTAAAACAGGGCCCCCTTAGGAGACAGGGAAAGCCTTCGGGCACACGCCTCGTGCTTTGGTGGTGTTTGTTTGTTGTGGCTGGCTTTGAGCAGTCTCTAAGTCTGATCTGCAGCTCCCTCCAAAGCCGGGAGCGACCACCTCTTTCTATAGCCACACTTTCTACATGTCTACATTTGTTTGATGCGTTTGCATTTTACTGTTTTCTTTGAAGCATAAGTTGCTTTCCGATGTTTTTGTTGCTTAAAGCAGCTCGCCAGGTAGAAAAGATTGGAGCACGCTGCTCTAAAGTCATAGAGCCATTGGTTAGGGCAACTTATCTCCAGTGGCCGAGGCTACGTTTACTCTGGTAACTTTTACTCGAATATCACTCTTTCCAAATGTCATGTTGATATAGAAAGAGTTTTTCAAAATACTCAAAAGTACTTTAAATACTAGTGTAAGCGAATGGTGTGGAGCTTAGCAATAGGCTGGTAGTAACACTAACAGTAACCATTTCACTCCCTCCACTTTAGTAATAGTACATTTGTCATAATAATAATAATAATAATAATAATAATAATAATAATAATAATAATAATAATAATAATAATAATAATAATCCATCAGTTGTACATCGGTTGTCGCTTTTCTGGACACTCAAAGATGCTTTACATTGCAATATTCATTCACCCCATACTTGGTGGTGGTAAGGTACTATTGTAGCCACAGCTGCCCTGGGGTAGTCTGACAAAAGCGAGTCAACTAGTCTGCACCATCGGCCCCTCCGACCACCACCAACCACTCACTCACTCGCTACATTCACCCAGGCTTCCTGGTGTTTCCCAAACGGTCTCCCATCCAAGTCCTGACCAGGCCCGTCCTGCTGAGCTTCTGAAACCTGACGGGATCAGGCAGAGCAAAGGCGGGACGGCCACAATCAGGCCACATCATGCGCTACTTTATAAAGTATTTTACACCACACTTTATTACTTTAATAATATTATTTTGAATCAGTTGTCTGAGACAACACAAGTAGTATAAGGTTTGTTTGTTGCCTAAATATTGAACTTTGTCATAAGAATTGATTTATTTATCTATTTCTGGTATTCTTTGGGAACATCAAAATTATTGTTTATTTTATTTTGTGTTTATCATGGTTCAGCCAAATAAACTTTTTACACTCCAACGATCAATTACTTACGTCATTTTAGGACTGATTAGCCAATTTGAGTGACTTCCTTTTATTTCTACCGTTTCAAACGTGACTTGTGTAAATATTTGGGCCGCGCTGCAGAGGATAGTCCACTACAGCCAACAGCAGCCACGTCGATATCTCCCATTGAAGCCTGGCCTATGTAAATGTCTTCTTATTGTCGCAACAAATAGCGGCTATTGTTTGGCGCGCGCGTGGGGCTCGTGGGGGGGGCAAGAAGCGTGCCGCGTGCCGGGGGTGCGTTCGGCGCGTGGGGGGCGGGGCGAAGGCGGCCGAGGCACGCGCATGCCGCATTACAATTACAACAGAGGGAGAGCTGGATAAAGGACTGTATGCGCACATGAATCAATACACACGGTCGGCAGACTGTCGGCCGCTCTGCTCTGGTGAAGCGCTCATTTGGACCTGGTCTGGTCTTGGTTTTAGTCCCGGGGAAGACCAGACTTTACCCTGGTCAAGATCTAAAACAAACAGGCAAAACAGGAGCTTTGTAATACCGTAAAGAAGTGGAAATTCGGCAGAGTTTGCAGAGCAAAAGGGGCCACACACACTGCACCTTTACGCACACGTCTCCAATCGCTCGCGCAACAATGTGCGTGTGCCATCCTTTATGCGCGCTTCCATTTTCTACAATCTACTTGGTCTACTTAGCCAATGTGTTAATATTGGCACCCAATCCGATAGAGTAATAGATCAGTGGTGGAAGGAAAGAAAGAGCATCTTTTATTGATGGAATTGGCAAAAGAAAAAAGAAAACAAAAAGAAAACAAAAGGAAAAAATGATGAAGACAATTAGGCCGACAATAAATGAGTTGATGTTTTACATAGACATGTATGGTATTCTGCTTTATTGCTTGTTGAATAATTAGGCTACATCGGATATATTAGGTTTTTGTGAAAAGGCTATCGTGGTATTGTCCCTTCATGGAGCGGGAAAAAGTTGTCACTTTACTCAGAATCGAAACTGAAAGGAATAAAAATAGCACGTGGGTGACGGAGCGCGCAGCGCGTGCCTCAGCGGTGCACATCAAAGCAGCAGCTGTGCGCGTGTGCCACTGTTCGACACGCGCCCGAGAGGTGCGCACCACGGGCCCTTTGTTCAGGTGTGAGGCACGAGGACGAGGGGGGAGCGGCTGATCGTGGGAACAGCCCCGTGCGCGAGCCGGCAGGTGTGAATCAGAGCCGCGCGCGCTCATTTGTCTACGGTGTGAACAACTGGAGCCCCACAGGCGCGAACAGCGACACCTGAGTCTCAGCTCACTCCAGCCAGGGTCAGAAGACA
Source organism: Gobius niger (assembly GCF_951799975.1). Lineage (NCBI taxonomy): Eukaryota > Metazoa > Chordata > Actinopteri > Gobiiformes > Gobiidae > Gobius > Gobius niger. The sequence continues at coordinate 29,212,345 of NC_136852.1, read as the reverse complement.
CTGCCCTGAGAACAGGCCACGAAGGAAACGCTACCATGCAGAGAAAACATTCAAGAGTAAGTATATAGACAGAAAAGGGACGTTTTTCAGTGGGTCACAGGCCTTTGCCAAAAATGAGTGTTGAATTTTTTTTTTTTTTTACTAAGTTAAGACAATCCTTTATTGATCTCACAACGGAGAAATTCACTTGTTACAATCGGCGTTCAATAAGATCACCCAGGTTCTGCCAAATAGACAAGAAATGTGCAAGCAGTTAAATAGTAGAAAAAACCGGTATCTTATGTGCAATAAGTAAAAGCAAAAATCTTAAGGGGCGGAGCTATAACAATAAGGAAAAAAGAATGTATAAAAATAGGATAAAAATCAGAACAGATTATAATGTATAATATGGAGGTTTGAAGTTTACAGTCATAGTGCAGGTTGTCAGTAAGTGACGCTGGTACTGCAGCTGATAGTGCACATAGTTTTTCAAAGGGGGTTATTGCACATATTACTTTACAGTCTTTTTCTGACAGCTGTGGGGATGAAGGCCTTGCAGTAGCGCTCCTTCTTGCACTGAGGGTGTCTAAGTCTTCCACTGAAAGAGCTGCTCAGCTCCTCCACAGTCCTGTGCAGTGGGTGGGAGGTGTTGTGCATGATGGAGGTGAGCTTGGCTAACACCCTCCTGTCCCTCACCTCCTCCACAGAGTCCAAGTCCTGACCAGCTTGTTCAGTCTGGTCTTGTCCCGCTCTGTGCTGCCCGGGGCCCAGCACACGGCAGCGTAGTGGAGAGCAGAGGTACCACAGAGTCATAAAAAGTCCTGAGCAGAGGCCTGCTCACTCCGAACGACCTCAGTCTCCTCAGAAGGTGGAGGCGACTTTGGCCCTTCTTGTACAGGGAGTTGGTCCAGTTTATTGTTGAGGTGAACACCCAGGTACCTGACTCCACCTCCTCAATGTCCCCCTCCAATTGTCCTGTGAAATAAAGCCTAAAAAACCCCCCGAACGTTTTTAGTTTAAAATCGGCTACTATATGTTGTAAGTCAGTGTCAGGGCAGCTGCAGGCAACAGAGCAGGCCTACACGTAATGCACCCACCTCTGACATTACGTTATTTGATATAAATCAGTTGACCTCTGTGACGGAGGTCACGCTCCTGTTTAGCGCGTTAGCATGTGCTGTGCTGCTGTAGCCCGCGGTGCTAAAGCAGTTCTTAGCGTTAGCAGCTGCTGGACTCATACGGTTCCCAGCTTCACACCTCTGCAGCCGCACTCACTCACACACCTAAAAACATGACACTTCAGGAAGTAAATCCATCCGTGCATGTAATGATCCAATCTCAAGTAATTAACAACATACCAAATAGTCAACTTGAACAATGTGCAAATATGGCAATACAAATACCAGGTAACAGGTCAGTAAGTGTTGATGATTCTGACGGCAGACCGTACCTCTCCATCTCTGAGATCCAGTGTGGTGAGACTTTCAGCAGTTCTTCTCCTGCCTCTGGTTTTGTAGTTTACCCAAAGGAATGCTCGGCGTCCTCAAAAGTGCAACATAAAGTTTGAGCAAATTCTTCTTCTGGTTTGGAGGTTTAGGTTCAACAAAAGGCAGAACAAAGCGGAGCAGCCGATGAATCCTTACATGCATTGAGTGAAGCAAATGGCGTTGCAATCTGTGCAGAGTTTGAAGTCCACCCCTGTGTCTCGGTTCTCCAGTTTACCCCTGCGACCTCAAAATACGCTTTGGATGTCTCGATTTGTGAAAGCAATTTGCAATCAGACTATTTGTTGAGATAAGACATGAGATATTAATACTGGTGTCAATACAATACAGTATTCGCTATGGCATTTTCAGTACTTATGTTCCAACAGTGAAAGACTGTAGATATTGAAGCTTATCTTTGTATTATGGAGTAACAGTTCATCTTCTTGCTTTTTCCACAAGGACAGAATGTTTCCCCCCAAAATATCCCATTTTACACACACGAATTGAGACTGCGTTACAGTTCATGACTTTGATCAAAATTTCGTTCACTGCTCTTTTGCATAATTTCTGCAATCTAGTGACAGGAGAATGTATATCATGAGGCTAGATTTACCTGGATGAAGAATCTGAAGTGACCAGTTGACCAGACTCCTTGTATCTAAACATGAAATCCAGTGATTAAAGAATCCCTTCCTCTGCTGCGGCCTATTGTGCACATCTGTACTGGTAACCCTTGTCTTTTAACATGAAGGGTTTTAAATTTAGATTTTTATCAAACTTCAAGACACAATCTGCAGAAAAACTTCCTTTTTCAGCAGTTGTGCAGGTGATTACAGTAGTAGTTTGCAGTCTTTGGCTCAGAATGGGTCCTTCTCACTCAAACACATGAGCGGAGTCCTCATAAACTTAATCTGGATCATTATCAGAGCTGCTGTGGGCCTCTGCTATTTCCTCCACCAGCCCCAAAATACTTCTATGGTTTACAAGTGATCAACAAACAGAGGCTGAAACTAACAACACATTTGCCTTTTTTTTTTTTTACTTTTTACTTTTTTTACCTCGTAAAACATGCACGGCAGAGTGACCCAGTCATTCCTGACCACATTTCTTGGTTTAAGATCAGTAAAAAGGCCTCAATAGAGATGGGATTCTTTTATCTTTTTGATTTTTTTTAATGATCTTATCGCAAAAACCCCACCTCAAAACAGTTATTGTCCAATAATACCTCAAAGTAACCCTTGCTATCTGCCATTCTCTAAATCTCCTGCCATAGAAAATAGTGGAGCATGTTGTGTTTTTCTCCAAGTAAAGTCAATCTAACACTTGTTTAACATCCGTCTTGTTGTGTGTTTAATGAGCTGTCGTTGCTGGACATCACCACAAAACTGTTTCTGCTGCTGGAACATCTGGCACGCGTACTTTATAAAGGAGTGTTTAGATGCCCTCATAGCAGAGCCTTGATATTTCAGCTGTGGCTGGTTTTGTTATGCCTCTCAAAAATGCTCATATTTTTTCAATACAAGAGTAGAAGAGAACTGTGTTCCAAATTATTCACATTCATAACAGTCAGCATAATTTTAACAGTTACAGACTGTTAGAAAACAGTCAACCACATTCAACCATCATTTGAATATGGTTGAAAAAACCTCCCAGTGAAAACAGTATTTTTTTCAAAAATAAATATAGTAAAAAAATGAAAATCTACTGTTACAAATTATTAGGAGGTCATATTTACTGAAATCAAAAGCTATTTCAATCAAAAACATCAAAACAGATGAAGTTATATTTTAACTTTTATTTTTAACTTCTTTGATAGCAGCTTCAAAATTCTTAAATCCATTAAACTTGTGAGTTTTTGGACAGTTTCTGCTTGGGTTTCTTTGCAGGATGTCAGAATAGCCTCCCAGAGCTGCCGTTTGGATGAAAACTGCCTCCCACCCTCATAGATGTTTTGCTTGAGGCTCCAAAGGTTCTCAATAGGGTTGAGGTCAGGGGAGGAGGGGGTCCACATCATGAGTTTCTCCCCTTTTATGCTCATAGCAGCCAGTGATGCAGAGGTATTCTTTACAGCAGGACATGGTGCGTTGAAGATGAAATTGTTAGGGAAAGTACGGCTGTTCTTTTTGTACCATAGAAGAAAGTGATCTGTCAGAAACTCCACATATTTTTCAGAAGTCATTTTCACTCTCAGTGAACAAGACTGTTTGAAAATGAGTCTTCATGTATTTCTGAGCCACTGCAGCCGTTTCTGTTCATCAGCTTCAATTAACCGTTTAGGGGAGGCCCGGATAGAAGGTTTATGCACAACTGCAGCCTCTGGAGGGTCCTACACCTTGATGTTCGGTAGACTCCAGAGGCACCAGCAGCTTCAAATACCTGTTTGCTGCTTTGTAGCATCTGTTCTCTTAATCTGATGTAATCGTCTGGCAGAAACCGTCCTCATTGTGCCTTTATCTGCACAAACCCGTGTGTGCTCTGAATCGGCCACAAATCTCTTAACAGTACAATGATTACACTTAATCTTTCATGAATTATCAAAGGTTTTCATACCTTGTCCAAGGCATTCAAATATTTCACGCTTTTCATCAGCAGAGAGATCCTTTTCATTTCCCATACTGCTTGAAAATGATGGTCTGCTTAATAATGTGGAGCTTCCTTTTTCAGTAGTTTAGGGCTTAACCTGACAACTAATCATCCCAGGCGTCTGAGATTGATGTCAGTGATTCAAAGAGCCCTGAGACACAAAACCATCCATGAGTCTCATTGAAAAAGTTTTTTCAATGATTTTATGACACTGAAATACAATGTGCATACTAATTTGGACCGCTGTGTATGCAAGGCAGCTTGATTGGACTTTTTCCTCCTTCCTAATGCATCGCTAACATCCAAATTAACAGTTATCAGTTAATGAGAACATTTCACAACGTTTTTCACTGTCACAAAAACACAAACAAAAACTCCAAGCTTACAAACGATAATCGATGGCTTATAATTAATGGTCGAATTTCACAAACCACTGCATATTCAACAAACTGACGGATGCCAAAACTAATTTCATTTCTCTACTAGTTAAAAAAGATACAGTACAGGACCTGGAATAAGAACTAAAGCACTAGAGGCCAACTGTCTCTGCAGGGACTCCTGGCTCTCTGTGTTGTCAGGCCTGAGAAAAATCAGCCGCAATGAAATAAATGCTTGCACTTTTTTCTACTTATTTGGTTAAACGTTACGCAGTGTGGCTTTAATTTAAGGGCTGGTATAACAGGATCAGATGAACGTCGCCTGCAGCTTTGCTCCTGGGATCTATTTACAATCTACTTTATCCCTATTGAAGGAGTGTATCTTAAACCCATACAGACCAGTGGCTGCAGTGAAAGTGCCGTTTTAATTCGAGATAAGTGCAATCTGCTGCAAACAAGATCTGGAGCCGCGGCGAGAGACGAGCCGTTGAGAAAAGGGGATTAAGCCGCGCGCCTGTTTGAGAAGCCGCTAATCTGCGCCTCACAATGCTTTCTCGCTCAGAGGAGAGAGAAGGGAGGGGTCGAAAGAGTACAAAGAATGATCAAATTGTAGGAAAACCGCAGGGCTGAATATTCGTCGTGGATAAAATTAACACAAGAGGCCGCGTGTCTTGAAGTAACTGCAGACGTTGCCAGTTTCCAGCTCGCGAAGGGCACGTGGATTTGAAGAGCCACATCTATGTGCCGTTTGCCGGCTGGAAACACACAAGAGCCACCGCGCGATATTCAATTTAAGTGGCTCATTTTGTTGATCAAATCCCAGTTACACAATGCTACGGTTCGGCTTTATAGACATCTGTAAACAGCCTGTAAAGATATATTACTGCAATTAAACGCTTTTAACCACAACTTCACGAGTAAAACGTTCCATTATTGGATTTTTGGCTCATTAACTTTGGCGCTGGGTATAGATGTTGAGAAATGGCATGCATTTTACAATCATCATGTTCTATATTGTTTATTATTCTACTATTGGGCACTAAAGTATAGGACAGGGCAAAACTTGTTTGCTTTTATATGAAAATGATGTGGCGTCAACAAAACCTATTCACCTTATTCCGCCCCGCCTACTTTTGCAACTTTTTGCGTTGTCTCAGCACTTCCGTTGTACAGACACTTCCGGTCGAGCGCGAAGCCCGTTCATTTAAACGGAGAACGAGGGAGAATATTCTCCGCTCAAATCTGATGTTTAGTCGATTGATTTGTGTAAAAATGTCCAATGTTCATTTGCACCAACATGTAAACACTGCACCGTTTCTCAGCGCGGCCGAAAAACGGCTTTGTTTTCGTGTAGTAACTGATTTTATGTGGACTTCTCCAGTCCCATGTTAACACATAGGAGAAATGGGGTGGGCACAATTCATGGCGGCGCCCACGCGAGGCTCCGGAATAAGGTGAATAAAACTACAGTTCAGCAAACTAAGCTGTGTTCCGTGCACAGAGGAAGACGCTCATCGGTTTCTTCTTCGTGGGCTTTTTTAAGGAAACTCTGGAGCTAAAGGAAAAGTAGAAAGAAATTGTAAATTATTCTCAGGACGTTATTTAAATAAATATAAATGTGTGAAGTTTCACTACACAAACTGAGATTGTGAGTTTAGCAAACCAGTGTTCAGACAGTGACCTGACCCGTATTCTTCTAACACTCAGTACCCATGAGGCAGAGCGGCTGAGAACACAAAACGTTCAAATAACATTAGCCTGTGGTTCCCAGAACGTTCAAACAACCAAAAATACAAATGTTCTGTAGAGGTTACTGCATTCCTTGTATACAACATTCCCTGGTGGTTTTATTTTGGTCATTACGAACAAACTAAAAAAATAACCTTCATACAGCCATCTACTGATGTTTGTACGACCGTTGGCTAACAGACGCACGCGTTTGAGGGAGCGGGCAAACGCCGTTTCTGTGATTACTATAGTTCATAATAGACTTTTCCAACAAAATCTCAGTTTATAATTCCTTTACCATATTTGTTTTAACTTTTGTGCTTTATTGTAAAAGCAGACATTATCTTTGCACTCTAATTATAAAGCCTTTTTTTATTGACGGTGAACTAACAGCTGGTAGTTGTTTACATTACCGTGACAGTGTTGCTCCACAAAGTTGTGAAACGTGCTCATGAACTCCCTGCGTGAAGAATTAGGGCATTAGGAATGTGTTACAAAAGTTAAGAATGAGTTTGGATCGCAACCAACAAAGAATTCGTGCTCCTTCTTTCATGGTTTGTAAACGATAGCAAGATCAGGTACAGGGCCTTTAAACAACAAACAAATGCTCTCTACGGCAGCACCCTTTAACACCTAATAGTTTCCATTCATTTCTCCAAAATCCAAGCTCCGAACAGGAGGCTTTTAATGGTCTAAAGTTCATTAAAAAGCACCACGCTGAGAGCAAAAAGGAAAAAGTACGAACTTAATATACACATTTTAGGCATACTTCAATACTTTGACTCTTATTCACCACATTTTAGATCAGGTATTTGTACTTTCAATTAGTTTACTCCACATTCTCAACTTTTGGGGCCGTTGTCCTTGTGTTTCCTTTCCTCTCCCTCCTGAGGCTAGAGTTTGTCGAGCAATGGGGAGCTAACGGCAAAACCCTCTGGCCTGGCTCAGTTTGGCACAGCCCCCTGAGGAGAAAACTGTTTGCCCTTTGCTTTGGACCAAGTTGGAGCATTTGCAAAACCAAATTCTTCACTTCTGGGATGACCTGTCGAGTGAGAACTAAGCAAGACATTTTTGTAACACTGAATTACTTCAACGTTCGAGCATCAAAATGTCCAAGCACATCTTCGTGTAATTATTGTTTGTTTTGTGATAATGCATGTTCAATGCTATGTTCTGCACTCACCATCTCAAAAACACTCTCCCTTATACGTGAGTGACAGGCCTGTGCACAACATTACAGGCAAGGCTGGTCAAGTGCCTTTCCCAAGGACAAAACAGTATCCATCAGCCTGTGCTGGGATCTAACTGCCAAACTATGGGTTAAAGAATAAAAAATTAAGTCAAGAGTAAAATAAAGGCCCAGGACAGATCTACTTGTATGCATTACAGTTCCTGCTGAATGTGTACTTTTTTGTATTTTCTAAAATCTGTATTTTTCTAGAGCTAGCGGGCCATTATGTGGCTAAATTATGTTTATAGTGTAACCAAGGCACTCTACGGTGAAGCTAAAATGCATTTATTATTTGGGCATGTCTAAATGAACAAACAAAGCCCCACCGGCTTTAGTATTTGTCCCCCGATGAAGGCATTTTAGGTCCAGGAAGCGCTTCTCCCTCCCTCTTTTGATAGGTTTAAATGGAGGCGCATGAGAACACATGGGGGTCCCAGAGCTTTGTCAGGTCAGAGGGTCTAGTAATACGTGGCAAATCTAATGGTTAAAATCAGCAAATATGAAGGAGAAAGTAATACAGCTTGATGTTAGGGAGACTCCAGAGGCACCAGCAGCTTCAAACACCTGTCTGCTGGCAGAAACCGTCCTCATTGTGCCTTTATCTGCACAAACCCGTGTGTGTCTGAATCAGCCACAAATCTCTTAACAGTACGATGATTAAACTGAATCTTCCATGAAATATTGAAGGCTTTCATACCTAGACCAAGGTATTCAACTATTTCACGCTTTTCATCAGCAGAGATCCTTTTTCTTTCCCATTTTGCTTGAAAATTATGGTCTGCTTAATAATGTTTAATGTCCTTTTTCAGTAGTTTTTCATTTAACTGGGCTTAACCTGACAACTAATCTCAGGCGTCTGAGATTGATGTCAGTGATTCAAAGAGCCCGGAGACGTAAGACCATCCGTGAGTTTCACAGAATTTTTTTTGTTTTGTTTTTCCCTTTTGACACTGAAATACAATTTGCATAATAATTTGGAACGCGGTGTATGATTTGATACATTTGTGAGGGCCGAGGTCAGGGTTGCCAGGTCCACGGCTAAACCGCGGAATTGGGTGGTTTTTAAAGCCATTCCGCGGGTGAAAAAAACTGTCAGCGTTTTTTTGCCTTGCTGAAATCAATGTCAAATTGTCTATTTCCATCTTATTTTTGATCAAAATCACTATTTCGAAGGCAAATCCAAGGCTCTGTAAGCTACTTTTTCAATAAGGGAGGGGCGGTTTCTCATCATCGCAGGAGCACTTTGTTAACTAGTAAACAATATTGAAAATTCCAGCCGTGCCTTATGTCCACGGGTTTTCCGCAGTTTCCAGATATTTTTGGGCGGGTTTGGCTGCCCAGACCTGGCAACCCTGGCCAGGTTTAAGACTGGACGGGGTGTGGTCTGATTACAGCAAACGCAGAGGAGACCTTCAAGGAAAACCGGTTGGGAACCATTGGTTCAGATGGTAGAGCAGGTCATCTTGGAAAGTTGACGGTTTGAATCCCGGCTCCTGCAGGCACAGACAGGGTTCTTCATCCATCTTGGCTGTGTGAGCGAGTGGTTTGGTGATGGGTGCAGGGGCGATGTCTAAACAGCTGTGGCAGCAATAATAATAAACATCACTGAGTATGGAGTGAATAAATAGTGTGTAGTGTAGTGCTTTGAGAAACAATCATTGTAAAACACAGTACGAATGACTTGTATTATTACAAGGACTGACTTACTAATTAGACAAAAGACTGGGGCCGTTTTGATTAAACGCCTTCACACGAGCCTTTATTACGTGAACGAACCGCGATAATAATATTTAAACACTTTCCATAGTAGAGTCTTTTGAATGGATCGCAGCGTTTTTCAGTCCAGTCATTTCAAACACTGCTGACCATACAGATCCATGATTACTCTTCTCTTTCATCCAACCAGCAGCACCGTGATGACCAAAGGGGGAGGGGCCTTGTGGCAGTTTGTCCCCACCTCCAAGCGCTCATTGGTCCATAGAGCAGTCCGTCTTTCTCTCGGTATCCTCTGCGCCGTGGCTCTGTTCGCGGATTGGCCGGCGCTGTTGCTGCTGCGCCTGGATACCGTTATCTGATTGGTTGATGAGTGGGGTTAAAAACGGGAGCACGAGTTCACTGTTGTTTTGAACGCCAAAACCGAGACGTAATGGAACCCAGAGACATCCCCTGCTTTTTCTGCTGCGAGAGTTCAGACAAACGCTGCTCCTCCTCCTGAAAATCAAACGAAAACTATGAATTACTTTCTAGGGTGACAACAGTTTCCTGTCGGTGTTCTAATAAAACAAATTAACAGTATATGGAAGAAAACAAGCAGATGTTGAATAGACACTTTCAACATGTTAAAACTTCACCAGATATGACCTAGCTGTTTGTAAACGTAGGTGCTGAAGTGTTGACGCTAAAGGCTAACGCTAATTTGACGCTAACAAATGTAAAAATACCGTCACAAACTGAGCTAATTCTCAAGGTGACTTTTATTATATTTTCTTTAAATAATAAACTAATGAATGTAGATTTCAAAAGGTAAAATATTTGGACACTACAGTGTGTTGGATAGATTTACCAGTAATGACTCGGCAGCTAATGGAGTTGTTCCACGTTTTTCTCTCCACCGTTTTTAGCTAATGTTAGTCTATGGGAAATGCTTGCTAGTACCCACAAACATGGTTGGATATCCATGGTTACAGTGAATTCATAACATTCCATCCCAAACTAAATAAATAGGCTAATTGTAATCAAAAGGCACTCGCAAATGCTAATGCGGCTTGTGCTATTGTCCACAACAGAACACATCATGTTTTGTGACTGTAACTGTACTTTGTATTTCTATTGTCATTTTGTGAAGCACTTTACGACTTCTCTGTCTGTGAAAGGTGCAACATAAATAAACTTTACTTGCTTACTAACTCTAGCTGAGGTGGCTGTGTTAAAACCATAATTACAGCAAGAAAAGAATGACCTTTGCTATGCTTCCATGTAGCCTTTAGAGAGAGTCAGAACTCTGGTAGAACTTAACCCAACAGCTGTCATCGGGAGCTAAAGTATGTCCTCGGGTCATACTTGGTCCGTCCTTTAAAGTAATACAATAGAACTGGGAAGACGTCACTGATGTGGTGGGTTTGTACCTGTGCGAGTTGAGCCTGTCTCCGTTTGAACGCCTCGATGGGGTCTTCTTCCAGAGCGTAGTTCTCCAGCACCGACCGCACATCATCCACTCCACTCAGCGCTATGGCTAAAAACACACAAATATTACAACAATGCTACAATGACTGCAGTACAACGTCATCCACTAGGTATTGCGCTGCTGCATAATAGGAGAAGATGAGATCGACAACAGCGATACTCAATAACTGTAAGAACTTCGATCTGGTGAGTCTTACTCTTGAGGAAGTTGGCGAGGTCGTATAGCGTGCGGTCGTCCGAGTTTCCGTCCCATTTCTTCAGGGCCATGCCGTTAAAGGGCTGCAGACTGAAGGCCTCGCGTTTACAGTCCACCACAATCACTTTACTGGTGTCCCGGTTCAGGCACGACACATCCTGCACAAAAACAAACAAATAATCCATAATTAAATTATCTTTTTGTGGAAAATCATTTGGATCATTTCATACAGCACAACTTTTGGCTCTGGCTCTTAGTCTTCAAGTACTTTTTAAGCACTACAGTTGCTTAAAGAAAGGGTATTATGCTTTTTGAAGGTATTTAGTAATAATTTCTAGCACATCTTCATCACCATCTTACGCTTTTGTTAGATAGTCAAACAGCTGAAACTAAACATCCGGTAGTTTCACTTTCTGATTTTCATGCAATCTCGCTCCACTTTGCTCTACTTTGCTGCACAGCTGTTTCAATAAAGGAAAACCACTGGGGAAGATTCAAAGCTTACTCAAAGATGCGCAACAGGTCGGTTTCTGATGAGAGCACAACATTACAATGTTAAATTACATGGTAAAAAGCGCCAAAAAGTCGATTTTTGTGTAATATCCCATTTTAATCTACTGTCCCAGAGTGTTTGCCTCCTTTTCAGCTCCAGAAAGAACCTTTTTTTTCCGGCAGGTAAAACAGGAGCACCCACACAAAACCAAAGACTAAATTTAGTCTTAAGATCAACTTTAACCCCTTAACTCCCACCTGAACCGAGCACATTTTCTCCAGCTTTACCCCAATCCAAAAGCTTCTGGACAAAAGGTGTGAAAAAAGCAACAAAACAGACGAAAACAAGGATGAAAATGTGAAAAAAGTGAGAAAAAATCAACAAAAATGGACAAAAAAAATGACAAAAAGTGACAAAAAATGGACGAAAAAGTGACAAAAAATTGACAAAAAAGTGAGAAAAATTTGACCAAAAATTGAGAAGAAATGGACGAAAAAGTGACAAAAAATTGACAAAAAAGTGATAAGAATTTGACAAAAAAATGCGAATAATTTGACGAAAAAGTGTGGACAAAAAAAAACGAAAAAGTGATGAAAAAAAATCTAATGATGTGAGGAAAAAGATCAATTTAGTTTTGTAGGTCTTTCAAATGAGGTGTTACACTGGCCTACAGGATTTGGGTAAAGCTGAACTGGAGAAAATGCTCTCGGTCCAGGCGGGAGTTAAGAGGTTAAGAAAACTACTTCAAAATCCGCTCTGGTTCCTAAAGTAAAATCTCAAAAACTTTTCAAAATAAAATGTTTGGAAATAAATAAAAAGACCTGCTAGTCTTTGTAGAAGGTTCATACTGTCTTCTTAGGTTAAGGCTATTATAGTTTTGTTTCTTATAGTAAGACAGAAAGGTTTAGTTTACCTGCTTGACTAGTTTCGATCACTTCCTGTGATCTTCCTCAGAAGGTGTCGCTTCTGAGGAAGATCACAGGAAGTGATCGAAACTAGTCAAGCAGGTAAACTAAACCTTTCTGTCTTACTATAAGAAACAAAACTATAAAGACCTGCTAGTGTTTAAGCAGTCAAAGATCCGAGCCGCTTACAAAAAAGTTAAAAGTCTTTTATTGTGACATCTGGACAGCCAACGCGTTCTGACACATACTACTTCCTGTCTTGTCAAGGCAAAAGTATGTGAAAACACTACAAGGTACATACACTGCTTTTTATAAATTGCTCTGGCCCCATCCTTGAAGAGCACCCGTTGGACAACGCTTTTTAAACTTACAAAGTGGACCCGCTTTGATGCGCTCACATGTCTTTCTATTGTCTTTATAAAATGTCGAGTTCAAAGACTCAAAAGACATGAGGAACAAACCACTGCATGGTTATTTTAGATGGCGATTAAGTTTCACTACATGTATCACTTAGGTCACCACATACAGCAGCTCATCAGCCTCCATCAAGCTCTTAATGGAAACTTATGGAAAAAAATGAAACATATACGAATCAGAGACTCAATCACGGTGAAGGTAGTAGGAACCCTAAGTAATTATCCGTGTAATTACTTCAACAGTCCCGCGTCCCACCACCATTTGTGTCCGTCTCACCAGCGGAGAGCCCCAGGTCGGGACATTTGACCCAGGCCCTTCTCAGTCTTTGTCTGTGGTGGCCTGCATTTGGACTGGATCAGACGTCTTATGTTTCCTCCACGGAGCAAAGACAACAGTGGGATTAACCTCTGCGTTTGTAGAACGGGAACCAGTGTGTCCCTGCTGCCGTCGGCTCCAACCAACAAGTGACAACGCGTTTCTAAAGCACGCTTTGGAGAGTCGGACTTGATCACCTTCTCGGCAAATAAACTCATCGCGCAGCGGGACTCATTTACAGGTGCGTTTTCTCTTTGCGCCACAAACGATGGATTCAGGAACACTACGAGCATAATCTAGAAACATTATGTTGAAGTACTAAGTATCAGGAGGAAATGTTCTTTTTTCATAATGTGAAATATAATCCTCTAACCAAAGCTTCATAGTGCGTGTTCATTACCATTTGGGAGAAGACTGAAACATAAACATCTGCAATACTTGATAACTGTGTGAAAATGGTGATAATTTATGAATCCGTTTCAAAAACAAAACATGAAATCAGAAGCGAAACAGGTCTGCAAAACGGACTAAAATGGGAAAATCGGAATTTAAACTAAAAAACATTTTTCGTTTTAGGCTGTGTAAGCAAAAAAAAAAAGAAAAAAAGATGAAAACCTCAGTGATTTTGCGATATATTGTGGTTTCTTGCCACATTGCGATAACAATATGGCGATAAACTGTGCACCCCTATTTGCAGACTTGAATGAAATTTTACTGAATTCTAATTTCATTTTTTGTTTTCATGTTTTACTCCAGCTATAAACAATTAAGTAACAACGAAAAGGCGACTTCGCTGTTACTTAAGAAAAAAAAAATCCTAGCTTTCCTCCTCTATTGATTTTGAGATCTTTAATGTGCTTTAATTCACTGAGTTTATTTGTGCATTAACAAAGCGGGGCTGCAAAAGCACACAGCAGGTTTTTTTTGTTTGTTTCTTAATAGGACGTCCGCTAACTTTCCCTTGGACATCTGGAGCGTGGGGCTACTCTCTCCATCTCTGAACATATGCTGCCATGTCTGGTTCCCCCGTCTTGGTCTTGGCGTGTGTCTTCTGGGTGGGAAGTAGGTTAAGAAGCCCCTAACCCCCCGCCCCCCCCCAATTACAAAACACAGTGGGGTGATTGACAGGGGGGGCGGGCCTTGGTATTGAGGACGACCAATCAATGAAGCAGAAGGCAGGCCCAGCAGGGTGCCCACTCTGCCACTTACGGTTGAAGATATAACTATGGAGATCTTTTAAAAGGGATTACTGTGTTATTTTTAATCTGGGTTTAATCTCTGTATTATACCAATAAGTGAGGCTGTTGTGCTCCACTGTGGCAAAGGTTTGTAACGAAGCAGTCATCGGGGATAGGTTGTTTTGGGTTGAAAAAGTTTGGCGATTTTTAGACTAAAAGCAGATGTATAGACCCGTCTGGGGCGAATATCTCTGGGCTCACCTGCCCTATCCACATGAAACAAAAACTTCTGTAGGCAATGGGCTATATGCACAGTGACCCCACGTGATTTCCGCCTGGACAGTAAACCAGACGCTTTCCTTCCTGTCCGTTAGCTCTTATCATTAAAAATGAGCAGGTCCCACAGAAATTAGGCAATAGCTCAAGATTTGGTAAAGGACAGCGAGTAAAAGTTCGGATGTGACTGGAGCAGGTTAGAAAATATTACGCGAGACGGAACAACTTCACTGGAGGAAACCTCCGTGTTCATAACGGTGGATGTTTTTGTCTTGAGGCTAACGCGTCTAACAAAATTAAAATTAAATCTAGCTCAAAGTTTTGAACGAGCCTGCGCAAAAAAGAATCGTCCTGTTAGTAGTTGAAATAATATTGACTTGTTTACATGTTATATTATCATTTTTTAACACTAGCCTTTAGCTCTAAGATAAAAGCTCCGCCCTTACGACAGCTGGCGTTTCCTTTGGGTGCTGGATTCACAGTGAACATGATGTTTGTAACACGTTTCTGTGACTTCATCAGTAACTCGTTGTCCTGAGCTAACTCTTTATTTGTGTGGGAACCTGCTAAATGTGAAAGTAAACGATCAGCGACAGGAAGTACAGCGTCTGGCTTACTGTCCAGGAAGACGTCACATGGTGAAACTGTGCACATAGCCTATGGTGAATGGTTAACTGAAAGGTAAATGAGTTTTTCATTTAAGGCGAGACGCTGCAGATGAATATGGAAAAAAAAGTTAGATTTAGTGATATCAAGGTGAAACGTCTGCTGTAGATTACCAACATGAATGAGAAAATAATATATTGCAAGTTTTTTTGTTATGTTTTCACACAAAAAAAAATAAAAAAAAATGCCTAAAGCTATTCTTAAAGAGACTAGATGCAAGTTGGTCATTTTATGCTCACTACTGCCACCTCAGGTCTTTCGTGTAACTGCAGTCTCTATTAAGCTTGTGCAAGTAACACCTTTTTGAGTGACAGTGCAGGATTTTAGAGGCAGTTGTGGTGAACAGGTCTGAGCTCATTCTACACATTAGGACATGGCTGGAACATGTAGGGGGAGGAAGATACTTAGTTTTAACATTTTTAAACTCTGTATTTTAAGTCCAAGCCTGGAAGGGCGGAGTCTGTAGGAGCTACTAAAGTGGCGAGGTCATTGCATGTGTGCAGCAAAAATCTCATTTTGAGAAAAGCGACCCAGAAGTTTTGTAACGTGTCGTACATTTCTCCAGACTTTTGGTGCGGGTGGCTCCCAGAAAGGAAATGACCATATTTGGATTATAGCGTCATCCCTGGGACCCTTCAGGACACGTGGATGTCCCATGTATGCTCATTAACATGCACTGTCCCAACCAAGTAAACAATTAAAGTTAAATATTATATAAATAATATGCGAATGAATGCGCCAAGGAAAGCGACGTCTTAGTTACTTCCTGGATATCTCCGCCTCGCTAGACACAAAACGTCAAAATAAGCATCGCACAGGGTCAATTTTGAAAACTGAAAGACATGAAAACTTTAAGGGAGAAAAATCAATGATATGATCAATATTTTCACCAAGATCAAGATGGCATTTTGTGGATTATACTTTTTTCTATTACTTTATCACAGTACAATGCCTGTTGTATCGATCGTCATTCATATCGTGCCCTGACAAAAGCGTATTGTCCCAGACTTAATCAATACGGCAGGCAAACGCACGCACCTTGACGTGGTGCCCGTCCATGTAGTGCGTGGCGTCTCGGAAAAGGCGGTACATGACGAAGCCTTGTGGGTCTATGCTGTCGATCAGAGGGTACGCCGTCTGAGGACAAAAACAGGAGATCAGATGTGACCACGTGTAGATGGAGTTCATCCCAAGCTTATTTCAACCCAACTTAAATGAGACTTCAGTTAAACAAACAGCTACACTTACCATTCCCGTCTCTGCTGTGAAGATGACGATTTCGTAAAGCGGCGCGAGCTGCTGGAAGAGATATTCGATGCCCGGGCGCTTCTTAAACCTCCAGCCTGTCGATAACTGAGGGGACAAAGAGGCCTGGGTTAACAGCAGGAAAGAGTGTGGAGAGGGAGAGATTCATGTGAAGTTCGGATGCAAAACGGAGCCAAAAGAACTTTAATTAGAGGCTGTTTTTTAATAATGAGGATCTTAAAGACAAATGTTGTTGTTGATGTTATGCAAATATATATCTTTATGCATTTTAGTTTAGCTTGATGTTAAGCTTGCAGGTTTAATTTGAACCAGGAAGCCGTTCCTCCAGGATTTCACGATGTTGCGGTCGCAACTATTAAAGCAAAATCAAGTAAACTCCACAAAATCAGTGCGGCATTGCAACTTTTCCCAAAACCAAACAACTTGCCTGCAACTAACCGCCGCTCTGCGCTCCACCTCGATCTCCGCCCGAGTTTCTCATTTGGATGCTTATTTGGCATTAGGCTTTTATCTGACTGTTAAATGCTGCGTGTGCAGTTAGATCTTTCCCCCGTGTGATGCGGTGGCGTTTGTGTGAAGCTTCACTCAGGGCTCTGTTTCATCAGGGTTGTGTGACCTCAGAGCCAGGCCATCGCAGTGACAAGTGTTTGTTTGCTCCTCCCACTGACCACAGCGTAGGACAGGGGAACGCACAGATGAAACAACTATTTAAAAAACCATTTTAAAGGTGCATTATGCTACTTTTTATGCAAGAAATAAAAGAGATTATATTTGTGATATCACTGCACCTTGTAGAAACCCGGCTGGAACACTGTGCACAAATATGCACAAATATCTATTTTTCCGCAAATAAAAAGTTACAGAATGCACCTTTAAGTCTTTTCTTACTCCCCAGAGTTTTGGTGAAAACTGTAGCAAAATGCAAAGTAAGGTTGCCTTTTCTGCTACAATCCTGAGGGGGCTGAGGAAGTAATGAAAGACTCATTACGGTTCAACACAGTGAGCTACGTCAAACTAAAACCAACACCAACATTAAATCAGGACCAAAACCAGGCTAACATTTAAGTAAATGAGAAAAATCATTTAATCACTAAATCTGGACTTTTGCAACTTTACTGTTAAAAAAACTCTGACATGTGAACGAGTCATTTGCAGTAATATTCCCCCAATTACCAACTCTCTCAATCGTGCTGCGCTAAAAAAGGAACACACTGAATCATTCAAGTTGAGCAACAATGTTTTTTTTTTCTGAATGAGCCGTCAGTTGGAGCCGGATTCAGGTTACGGCTGAGTGCACCTGCAGGTAAAGAGGGTAAAGAGCGACAGGTGGTAGACAAGCCCCTCCTGGTCCCGCCCACACACCTGGTCGACCCCTCTGATCTTCTGCTTTGTGTCTCTGCTGAAGCTTTGGCTAAACTACTCTTTTCTTATGTTGGGCCGCCGAGTGGGGTTTTTGATAAAGGACTGGCAAGTAAATATAGCACAGACAGATGGATAATGGGGCTGATATCTGCGACAGGTGCAGGCCAATCGCTATACAGAGTTTTCATTCATATGTGGGGGATAGTTTACAACGTTTTCAATTCATTATTTATGACTACTCAAAAATGCTGCTAACTTGTATTCACCTGGTCACCCATTGACTCGCACCTGGTGTTTGTGGCAACTGTTTCCAAGGAACAGTCACTTGAAGGACAAGCTCGTACAAGAAGCCACAGGAGTGAGAATTTATTGTCATGCTTCACTGGAAAATGTGCAAGGAGCTCCACAGAATAAATAACATCAACTTCCGGCATCAGTTTTATTCAACACTTTTCTAGACGCTCAAAAGGTTGATAGGGCTGTGCAATCCAGGTTAAATCAGACCAACAACTGAGGTTTAACTTAACTTACTGAGGCGCATTAGCTTAGGTCTAACAGCCTATTGGTTGCAGTAATAACAAGTAATGGTGAGTTTGTTATTACTGCCATATATTTCTGCTGCTATACTTTAGATACCAGTGTTTTTTCGACATCCAACACAAACCCTTCTCGCTACATAACCACATGCAGCACAATTGACGTTACAGCGGCCCCTTCCACTGAATGGAAGCTAATGTCTTATATTCAAACAGAGCCAGACTAAAATGGACATAAAAGGAATCTATTCAACTGCAGTGGGTCACGTACCGACCACTCTGGGTGCAGCAGCACGTCTGTGAGCTCCAGGACGAGAGTGTAGGGCGGCTGGTAGTACGGCTCCTTCAGCGTGTCGGGCAGGAGCTTTGGGCTCGTGGGCTCGATGATCATCTGACACACACACATCACGTCAAACATGTCACAGCAGCGCATCAAAGCGAGAGACATACAGGACAACCGATTATGAATTCAAGAGGAGAGTTCAGCGGTCCGCACCTGTCTGTAGTCTTTGAAGTATTTCACCGTTCGCTTCAACTGTTGAATGACTGGAGGCTCTGTAAATATAGAAAAAAACGATTGAAATACATTTCCAACAATCGTGATGTAAAAAACAACCCAACTGTCATTTTAGCTAGTCCTGTAAAAGGAATAGGCCACCGGTGAATGTAGTGAGTGAGTGTGTGGTTGGTGGTGGTCGGAGGGGCCGATGGCACAGACTGGTTGCCTCGTTTCCGTCAGTATACCCCAGGGCAGCTGTGGCTACAACAGTAGATCACCACCACGAGTATCGAGTGCAGTGTTAATTTCGTCGACTAAAATATTTAGTCTTAATTTTAGTCAAAGTGTTATTTTTGACGACTAAAATTGGACTAAAACTAAATTAAAAGTTTTTCATGAGACTAAAACTATGACTAAAATGTCCAGATATTTTAGTCGACTAAAATAAGACTAAATAAAAATAAAAAGGAGAGACTAAAATCATCCAAACTTCTATTGACCGTCTGAAAGAGCCTCAGATCATGTAAATTCTCTGCCAAAGGATCAGCTCTGAGCTTTATTCATGTGGGAGAAGCTCCATAAAACAGAAGACCTTGATTAAATATGATTATAATAAACATTATAAATGCAAAGTCGACTAAATTTGTCTTAAATTTAGTCGACTAAAACTAGACTGAAATTTAAGACATTTTTTTGACTAAATCTCAACTAAAATTAAATAACATTTTCGTCAAAAGACTAAGACTAAAACTAAATGAAAATATGTTGTCAAAATTAACACTGATGGAGTGGATGAATAATGACTACAGTCTTGGTAATACAGGCTTATAATACAAGTGTATTATTATTATCACCGTTTTTCCACACTGAGATGTTCTTAGCTTAGACGAGTTGATGCGTAACAGTCTTTGTGCGTGCGCTCAGTCATGCAAATAGACCAAAGACGTTGCTAGCATTTAGCCTCTCTCCGAGCAAAGGTACAGCTCCAAACTGGGGTGAAGTTAGAAGCTACCAAGCGGTTACACGAGATTTAACATGTCGATTTTGTAAGCGGATAAAAAGGGTACTACTATATTGTAAGGCGTAACACCTTAGGAGCACTTCGACATCTGTGCAGTAAAGTGAGACATTACTGCGCGAAAACTGACTCATTTCAACAATTTGAATTTGTATATTTCCTCTTTTTCCTTGTATAGGGAAAGCTTCATTCTGGCTCTCATCAAATACTGGCTCCCTTTCCCACCTTTCCCACCTCTCATGTATTTCACACACGCCGCGTCCTACCCGCGATGGATGGGCTGTTGATGTCCAGCCTGATAAGGAATCTGGACGCGTCGCAGTAAAAAACAAACGCCCAGCTGTCAGCACCTAATGCCTCATAATAATAAAGACTTCATTTCCCACGGGGCCGAGGGGCTCATTACAGCAAACAGGGCGGACAAAGGCGGTATAGAGAGCGGCGCGCGTGCCTCTCTATCCCGGGCCATTTCTGAACACACTGTTCGCTCCCCGGGGACTCGATCCCCCAGAGTTCATAGCAGCGTGTGGAAGGAGGAAGCCACGCCATCTGCCGCGGTCATGTGACTAAATGATGAAGGAAGAATTGAGGGGAAAGGGAGAAAAGGCGGCAAGTAAAAAGGAAATGCAGGATGTCCTAGAAAAAAGGGATAAAATCGGTAAAAATATTGCTTTCTCCTTAAAATATATTCCACTTTTGGTATTTGATTTGAAATATTAAAAATTAAATACAATAAATGACCACCCTAGCGCTAAGCAGTTCTAAACCATTCAAAATCCTATTCAAAAAAAAATAAAAAAATAGCAAACCCTGATGGTACATTGCTGTAGGAGACGAACAGTGAAGGGATGAAGACACAGCTTGAGGGCCGCGATTGAGAAATTAAACAAATGAATAATCAAAAGCCTGACACAGGAGCGTCTCTGTCCTGACTGAGCACATGGGGCGGTCTCTGGGGACTCGATCCCCAGAGTTCATCGCAGCACGTGGAACCAGCCAGGAAGCCCCGCCATCTGCCACGATCCGACAGTGATGACACGAACGAGCGCCGATCAACGTCAATAACATTTTTTAAGAAATACCACACAGTCGGAATCTTAAAAAACAACAACAGCACCAGTACACTGCAGGACACTCTTCTTTATTTTCCTTTATTTTCTATTTTTTTTTAACATGGCATCATAGCAATTCGTTATAAAAGGACCAATGGTGGAAAAAAGTTAAAAAAAATAAAAAAAATTGCATCTAGCCATGTTAGGATGTTTTCATAAATCCATCCATGCTTCAGTGATGTTGCAAAGGATTTCTCAGATTTCTTTTTTTTTTTTTTTTTTTTTAAACAGCTTCAGGCGACTCATTCTGATCTTCTCATTCAGCATTCAAATTGCCTCCATAACAAAGCGCATCTTGGAAAAGTGGGATAGCTCCGGTTTACATTGTTTAACCTCTTAACGCCCACCTGAACCACATTTGGCTTTACCCAAATCTTAAACTTATTGGAAAAAGATAGTCAAGACGGCGACAAGAACTAAAAGAAAACGAGGATGAAAACGTAGCAAAAAAGCGATTAAAGTGTAGCAAAAAGCCACACAAAAAAACCCGCACAATAATAAAGGAACAAAAGAGAAGCAAAAAAGCCACAAAAAGACAACAGAAGAGTGGCAAAATGTGACAAAAACGCAATGAAAAAAGCCACACAAAAAAATCAACAAAAATGTGACAAAACTTTGATGAAAAAGAACATTAAAAAAAGCGACAACAACACAGCAACAATGCAAGGAAAAAGTTCCGTGTAGATCGGTTTTGTAGGTCTGAGCTTTCAAATGAGGCGTTACACTGGCTCCAGTCCAGGAGCTTGTAGATTTGGGTAAAGCCGGACGGGAGAAAATGCACTTGGCTAAGGTAGAGGTTACGGGGTTTTAAGGAGCGGACTCCAAAATACAGCAAGACTTCAGTTTAGGGGCATTAAACAAGTCGAATCCAATACTAGTACAGAATCAATACAAGGTCCGGCTCGGTACTTAACAAGTCTAAACCACCACTTACCCAGGATTAAACCATTTCGGAACCAGTAATGAGCCACAACCAAACCATTACCAAACCATATCTACCCCAGGACTAACCCGGTGAAAGTTGCGACACCACGGCACATAAATCTGCAGCGATCCTATAGTCTTGTCCACACCAGTTTCAGAGGCCCATCTATGTCTTTATTTGGGGGGTGGGGGGTCCATAACGGGTCGTTTCTTGGAAGGGTGAGGCCCGAGCGCTGGTGCAGAAGAATCCGGTGTTTTGCTCCAGTGAAAGTGGAGGAGGTGGTCAGCTCTTTCTTATGCAAATGAATGAGGTAATGGGGGATAGAGGGGCCACATCTGACAAACAGGAAGTCGCCAATACATAGAAAATAATCACATTGATTTTTGTCTTTTTGGCGCCTAATTTAACTAAGCTTTCAATAAAGACTGATGGGCAGTGCTGAGAATGCGGGGGTCACGAAGCCTTGGGCGGGATGTTTGCATGATAAAGTCGATTCAAATGCTGATTATTAAACTATTTTCTAATTGAAATGATTTGAAGTGATCCTTTTTACCATGTGGGTCATAACCTGGCAAAAGGTAGATATGTTACCACCGGCGTTTTGACAAATCACTGGCACAGCAAAGACACTACGGTTGTAAGATGATATAATTAGGGCCGAGACTATTTCCGATTAATTCAGATCAATTAATTATATAAGGTTTAGTGCGATTAAAAACATGAATCGAAATCAATTGCACTTTACTTTAGCGGCACAGACACCATCTTGGTTTGCTTTTTCCTGCAAATGTTGCTTAGGGATGAACACGATTTTACTGTCAAACTGGTTTATTCACACAGTTAAGCGTTGACATAAACTTATTCAAAAAGATGATTTTCAAAATAAATCTAATTGTCTATTGTCTAGTGTTTGAAATGATCACACAGGCCTCACATCTCCAGGAAAATTAGTTAAAATGTAGGAAAATACAAAGAAGCATCTAAAATATACCTCTAAAAAATACATACAGCCCCTTAAATTAATTATGCTTAAATGCGATGAATTAATACAAAGGTCTTAAACTTAAACTTTTAAATCGAGTCCCACCACAAGATATAATACAAGTAAAACAAAACAAAAAAGTGGTTTTAACTTTATAAAGCAGTATATTAGAGGTAGATTCGTTTTGTTTTCATTTTGCTAACAAGTTTTGATGTTGCTCTGCAGGGCTGGGCAATTATGGAAAAAACAACAACATTATTTTCCTCATGTTGATCGATCTTGATTCAACTTTTTTTGTTTAAAAAAGGCCACGACGTCACGGAGTGAAACGCCAACAACTTAATATTTACATAAAGAAATGTGTAAACCGCTCGTTCGTTAGTAAAAAAGACGATCAAACTTACAATTCACTGTTAGAATTCCAGCTAATGCACCGCTGGAGCCTCAAAACAAATCCGCATTGGTAGTTTTCCTCTTTCAGCTCCCTGTGTGTTTCTGTTTTGCCCTTCAGACGAGTTAGCGCAACTTTGTAGCTAATTTTACACGTAAAATCACCAGGTCCTCTCCTCTAGCTGCCGCATGTGCTGCTGCATGCTTCCTGTTTGTTTGGGTCGAGTGTTTACCTGGGATTGATGTGATCAACCTTTATTAAAATGAATCCAATTAATCGAAATTTAATCAAAACTGCACTCTCTACTTTGGTCAGTCTCAATAATCGTCATAGGACTTTGTTTGGACTGTCAGGTTTACAGCCATTTCTTTGGCAGAAACAGCACCTAGTTTTGGAGTTTGAACGAGACAATGGAAGATTGTTGTGCTAAATGAAACTGGAGGAAAACATTTGTTTTGGTTTGAACTGCGGTTTGTAGTAAAAGAATCAGCTACATTTATGAATTTTTAGCATGGAATAGTAAAAAAAACAAAATCGACATAGATCAATATAAGGCATTTTTTTGCCCTATTGTCCAGTCCTAGTTGTCGCTGTCGTCAAATAAAAAACTCACAGTACAGGAGTGAGGTGCACAAGACAGATTGTCGTAAGTCTGTGAGCTCATAAATCTCGTGACAATCCGGCTCATCGTGGAATGTAAGGGGATTACTGTCTGAAGAGTACGTAAACTCGTGGTTTAGACCTCTACTTCCCAGTGCAGTACTGTTAATAGTTACTGTACGTGTGCTTGTCATACAGCAACAGGAGCAAAACATTTTGAACTTGCATCACCGCCTTTTACAGTACATTCCTGATGTGTTTACTTGAGACGGGGACAGTTCAAACATGGGTTCATCTGCACATAAGTAAATATCGGAGGGTAATGTAACAGGCCTCGCCACTAATGATCAGGCGTTTGTGTAAGCTCTCAAGTCATGCAGGATTCTCCAATCATATCTCACGGAAATGGCATGTAACAGAAACAGAAACAAGTTGAGGGACATCAACGCGTTCAAGAATCTGAAAACAACTCATTTCCACATCAGAGGTGCCTTTAGGGGCTTATGGGGGGGGCCAGGGCGGACCACCCAGCCCCTGGCGTTTGCGATGGGCCCCTGTGGTTCAAAAGAGCGACCGTTATGGAGAGAGAGAGGGAGAACGTGAACAACAGCGCGTTAACTGGAATCTAAAACACGCCTTAGATCTACGGTGCCTCACTTCAGCCCCCGATAATAAAAAAACAAGGGGTGTTTGGAGAATCTCCCACTGATTTCCATTCATAGAACCATTCGATAAAGTGATTTCAGAAAAGGCTATAGGTGGTTCATGCTTTTTGAATGAAAGCATTTCCTTCTTCCCATTGCCACTCTGCCATGCATTGCTGACGCGGTTAAACGAATAGACATAATTGTTGTTGGTGTTATTGGGGGACGGGGGTGTCCCGGGGGAGCCGTGAACTTTTGCCCAGTCCCTAAGCACCATCCCCTGGCCAGCCTCGGTCCCTAAAGTCCTGGGAGAGTCCCGGAGGTCATTACACTGAAGGACATCCGTTTGATCTGGGGATGATCTTTTGGCACAATCCACAACGAAGTACAGGGAATATCGACTAATTCAATGGAGGTTGATGCGGGTGTGGAAAGGAAAAAGGTCAAGGATGAAAAGAAGGATTCAGAACCAAACTGAAGTATAAACCAGGACAAAGCTCTGAAAGAAAACAAGTCTAGATCCTGGACTAAAGACTAACGCACTGAAGGCAGGGTTGAATTGGTCCCAGTTCAGCAAAGTAAATTTGTGTTTGGGTAACCACACGGAAAACCCCCTTTAACTGAAGTCTGATTTGCAGCTCTTTAATGACATGTCCCTGGGTTGGTTTAGAGATCGATCTCTGAGTCAGTCTGTCCCCTCTCTCTCTCTTCTAAACGACGTGTGATCGCCTTCGCCTGCTGCTGCGATGATCGCTTCATCAATACCTGTCTGTCATAGAGGACTTGCTCACTGGGGCTGTCGTCGGAAAGGAAATTTGCTCATAAAAGCTTCTCCCAGAGGCCCTGTATGTCTGTGTTCGACCGTCTCCCGTCTGTAACTTTACAGCGCGCCGTTTGGCGATGGGGAGCTGGCCATCTGTCTCTCGCCGCTTGGGTTAGATCTCAGCCCGTCCGTCAGCAGAACAAAGTGGTCCAAAATATACGGATACGGTACGATTAATCGCAATTTGAATGCTTGCTCTTTGTGGACAACAAAATATCCTGTTGAGTGGATATAACAAATAGAAGAGCGAAGGAAGACTTGGATGCTTAAAGGCAAACTGGACATAACCGGCAACTTCAGAGCAATCATTAGTTTAAAATCCATGGAAAATGATGACAAAAACTGCAGTTGCATGTATAATGAAAGAAATGTAGATTGAATGCATGTCCAAATAAAAAAAAAAAGACGCTGTTTAATGACATTTAAGGCCTGAGTAAAAGGCTCAAACAGGACACAGCCTGATCGAAAGAACAAAGTCGCCATCTGGATTTGACCAACAATTCGGATGTGGGTTTGCTGCAGTCGGTCAGGTCATGTATCTTGGTAAAAAATAAATAACAAATAACACTGGATCTTTGGACACTGCAGGAGCTTTTTGAAACAAAGCCACAGTGAGTGCATGCTGTGATTGAAGCTAAAGGCCCGGTCCAAATCCAAATATTAGAGCGTGCAACCTTTTTTTTGGTGCCAACTTATTGTTTTGGTCAGGCAGTGAATCTATGCAATGTCAGGAGCAGCAAGCCAAAAGCCCCCATAAACTGCAGCTGGACGACAGTACAAGTTAGTTGGGTTTTGAGATCAGAAATCAAATATCTAATTGATATTTTAGTCATTGCATTAGATAAACTTGTGGTTTATATTTGCAGGGTTTATGCACGAAGCAGCACAAGGCTTTTTATGCCATTTTAATGTACAATAACAATATTCTTAATGCCATAATGCCAAAAAATACACATTTATCATTTCTACATTTTGCAAACATTAGATTAAGCAGAGGAATAAAGCAAAATTTGGGTATTAGCAATGTTGGATAGTAACGTAAATACATTTAGAAAGAATATTCATTTTTAACTGTATTCCAGTAGTTACTCTTTGAGAGTACTCATAATTCATCATTTACTTTCCTAAAATCATAGGTATACATTGATGTACTCAATCATTCATATTGCACACCATTAGTATAATATTGTATTGTATTGTAAATGATTTAGTGTATATAGGTAAGTTTTTAAGATAAAATTGAAAATGTTAATTTGGTGTAGAAAGGCCCAACCAGGGACTGGAGTTGAAAATTAGCACTAGCGATAAACTCCTTTTGCATCGCATCAGTAACAAGCTTGTTTTGTACTATGTTGAACTGCAATGTCCCTGTCAAATAAATAAATAAATAAATGACCTGTTTTCTCTCCAAAAACAAATCAAAGATTTAAAACGCCTTATGCCACAATTCTTGCAAACAATGCGTCACATGACCTGCTCCTGTGCATTTGCTTTAAGTGTTTGTTCCTAATTGGTGGTAAATACGTTTATATCAGGCCTTCCAACAAGCACAGCCGGTACTTTTCTATTTAATTCTAATTATTAAGTATTCATAATGCAATATTCTCACGTATCAAGTAACCAAATACAATCACAATGTATTCTCCCCAACACTGAGTATTCGTTAATTGGACAAATCTGGCAACTTCTGAGAGACAAAGCTCTAGATATGACTGACCATATTCTTTTGTATTTTCAATGAATTTATGAAATGTAAAATGACAAAGAAAGGTTTACTAATTCCTGATCAAATAAAAAGATCCCACTTTATGTGTTCAGTGTCTATGAGCTACATGTGTTTAAGGTTGTGATATCTCGGATCAATAATGGCTAAACCGTGTCTCAGAGGGAGGACAATGATGAGGTGAAAACTCAAACCGCGTTAAGAGTTATAGATTTATGGATGCATTGATTGGGGCCGGCGGCAGGACAGCAGTGATCGGCCAATGGGAGGAGGGGACATTGATTTAGGCATTATCTGTTATCGGCGAACCGTCCCAAACCGTTTACAATGGCGATCTGATCGAGCCGGGACGACAGCTGTCCCACACAAAACCCAGGATCACTAAAGGCATCCCGACACAGGCCCAGCAAGTCGATGGGCCTCAATATGGCTAATCTACTGCAAATAAATGAATACTCATCATCGTAGTATCGCTTCTTTCACCGGGCGGGCTGTTCACACATTACATTAACGTCGCAGATTCTCACAAAAATATTAGAAGTTTTACGGAGTCTGCTAACCCTGGAGTTGAGAGACCTCTACATCCATTTAATATTTAATACATTTAATACC